>NW_020230162.1:495000-531712 GCF_003227715.2 Harpegnathos saltator | reverse complement strand
CACCCTTTTTTGTAAATTAAACCAAAAATAATTAGCAGTTTTACTAAATTTTTTTGCTTCCCAAAGAAGGAAGAACGCGATTTATCACGTTTTGCACGTCAGTCCGTAACACTGTCGTAATAGGAAGAAATTCCAAAAGACGACATCGCAACTTTGGGAAATTTTTTACGATAATGGCTAACATTTTGCATAATCAACAATCTTCGAGTGCGTCCGGCTTAATAAGAACCGAAACGCGATATGAACGCGCCGCTTTTCCTTTCGCGAGCTGGGTACGACGTGGTATCCTCCGGCTGTTACCGTAACACCTCAATTATACTCCCATCGTAACCTGTATTAAAGCTGTTTCTCATTTTATGGAACAAAGAAGCGCGAATTAAGCAATATACGCCGCTCCTCCCTCCCTCACTCCCCTGCGCGGCTTCAAGGCGACCGGCTTCGGCAAACGACTGTGACGCAGCGCAGGTGCAAGTGTATCTGCTCGGGATCGAGCGCGGTTAGTTCCCGATGCAATTTCGATCGGACTCCTCCTCGAGTTCGATCGCATCGGGCGCGATCCGTTTAAGAATTACAATGTATGGCATAATGGGAGCCATATAGTTACTCCAATAGCCCATAACTAATTAACAAATTGGCGCGTTATCACCTCCATCGAAATTAATGCCTCGTTCTGCGGGAGAAAGGACGGTGACGGCGATTCTTCGCGCTTGTCGGGAACTTTTACCGCCCGCCGTGTACACCAAGGAGAACAAAAGTGTCCAGTATTGGTGGCCTAACTTATACGTAATATCGCTTATAGCCGCGAAATAATTATAGCCGGGCCAGAAAACGTTTACTGTACGATAGCAATAATCGTCTCATCGGCTTGCTACTACTTTTCCGTTTGGACGACGATTAAGAAGGGGGACTGCTTGGGACGCGGGAAATGATTATAATTTCAGAGTCACTGTAATTAACCTTTCTCCTCCTCCCCCGTGTGTAACACACGACGAAGCGACTAACGAACCGGCTGACAGCACGCGAAAGTCTTCATCACGCCGCGAAAAATCGCAGTGTGTGTGTGTGTGTGTGTGTGTGTGTGCGGCGTTTACGCGATTAAGTTGATCGTAACCCCACGACGGCGGCGGCATCTAGACTCGATAGTTTCGCAGCGGCCTGCAATCAACGGCGCCGTCGCGAATGGACGAACGCGCGGATTAACGCGCGCCGCCTTCCCATAACGGCAGAGAAGAAATCTGTCGGCAGGGTCGCTTTCTTATAACACCGTTGGGCCGGCGGCTCATTATGCGCGCAAATAGTTAACAACGGACACCCAGCAACATGGACACGCGGCGCTTTGCGAGGCTATGGGCGTTGGCTGGCTGGCTGCAAAGGAGCAGGTGAGCTGGCTGGGCGGGCGGATGGGGTGGTTTGTTGCGGACAATAACGCGGTTTAAGCTTGTGATCCCAGGAGCATATGGCAACCCAGTGCGGCGAGAGCCGCCCTTGCTGGTCGAGCCACGAGACGCTAATGCAAGTTCCGGCGATTGTCGGGCGAAGGAAGACGAAAGATAGACGGCAAGATGCAGCGGGAGCGAGAGAGAATTGGGAGAGAGAGGAGAGAAAAAGCGGACGAGAGAAAGCCGACGCAAGGCCGGAAGGAAAGGAAGGGAAGTGGAACAGGGAAGGGAAGGCGCGGGCAGAACGTTTGGAATAAAAATCGATAACGGGCGCCCGGTAAAATCGGGGCTTTACCGCCGCGAGACCTTTTAAATCGCTTTGCCGGGCGGCGTCGGTACAACGCGTACCGTCGGTGCGTAAGGTGTGTCCGCGCTGGCTGGCAGCTCTCGCGGCCGCGCTGCTGTGCGAAGAGGGGAGAAAAAAAGTTACTGTGAGCGTGCGTGGAGGATGCGGAATTACAGCCGCGGAGGAGCAGCGTAATTCGCACAATAGGCTACGACAAGTTAACATAGAATTGCGGCCCCGCGGCGATAGCCAGGCGATCTTCCGTCGACCTGACGCTGTGCAGCTGGCCGCCAAGTCTCTTCTCACTCCACGCATCTCACCTCGAGGTAACTGAAAACCAAGCGGTCGTTACGGACGGAGAGGGGTTCATGAAAGAGAACACGCTGTACTTCCGCGAGAATATTCCACGGGATACTATCTATAACCAAATCGAATATGATTCAATCGATTTTACTAAAATGCTGTGTCAGCGGTCGATTCTAACCAAAACCGAGAACTGGGCGAAAACGCCGATTCTTCCGAGGGCACGGTCGAGCTGAGGATGAGCCGACGCCGACCGGAAGACACTCGCGAATCTGTTCCAAGACGGAGCGACGCAACGGCGAATGTCGAACGTATGTAGAATCGGTCACGCGTATCAGTCTTCAGTAATAACGCATATCTTCCGACGACGGTGGGAAACGTCGAAAGTACGGCCGGTTTGCACGCTCGCTCGGGGTGGCAAGGAAGCGGGGGAGATAGCGGCAGGGGCCCGGAACGAGCTGGAGGGCGTAAGGATGCAGCCGCGCCTAATGCGCGTTTCGTGTCAACGAGGGCGGTTCGTATGGCGACGGAAAAAGGAGTCCGCTCTCTCGCAGACGAAGAGTCCTCTCTCTCTCTTCTCTCTCTCGTCTCTCTCTCTCTCTCTCTCTCTCTTCTCTCTCTCTCTCACTCTCTCTCCTCCGAGCGAGTTACGCTTTTCCGGAGGGGGAGGGGGAGAGGGGAGGAAGAGCTGCTGCCGCCGAACGGAAAGGGGGCCGGGGGATGTGGGACACGTGTTTTCCAGGGTCCCGTATACCCACCGTCGCCTTCTTTACACGCGTACATCGCTATGCTCGCGTAATGTCCCTGTCGATAAAACCCCGAGGCGCGACGTCCTGTTTATACCTCGTATGAATATAGCGAGCGCCGCCCCGTATAGGCGTATCCTCGTCTTCGGATTATGCTCATGCAAATGTTGCGGAGCGATATACCGGAAATCCCGCCGACCGCTAAAGTTCGTCGTACCGCGGATTATTCTTACGACGACGCTCCGAGGCGATAATACTTCCCCCTCCTGCGCTCGCTCCCCTGCGAACATCCCCTCGTACCGTGCCCGAACGGTTATATAAATTCTTTCGCGACTAACGCGAATCCAAATTAGCCAAAAAATGATTGATCTTTCCGCTGCGCACCTACATATACCCGGCCTCTTTCCGAAGCTGCTCGGAGATACACGAATCTCTCATCGCAGAGGACTTTGGTCCTTGCGTGAAGGATTAATCGGCAGCTCGTGCATATTCCCGTGGAAACAATCAGCGACCAGCGGGGGAGGACAGAGTCATTTAGCCGAGACTCCGAAACTTGGCGTAAGACGCGAGCGATCCGATCTCGGATCCCGACTCGGACTCCGATGGATAAAAGCGTATAAATAGGAACGAGCGGACGGAGCGAGGGCGAGGGGAGGAGGTGGAGAGTATGCTAGAGAAGAAGGTGGACTAGGACGAGGGTGTTTCGCGGAAGAGCAGAGAGAACGTGAGTTGTATCGCCAAGCACGGCTTTAATAAACCCCCTTGGATTCCGGCGACGCACTATTGTGGCGGAGTCACTCTGATCCTTAAGGTGGCAGTCCGCCTATCCTTCCCGCTCCACCCCGTCCGACGTTCCCTCTCACCCTCGCCCTACTCTTCTTGCCGGCTCCACCACGCTCCGGGATCTCTCAATATCCCTTTGTTTAGGGTGCTCGCGAGTAGTCGGAGCAAGGATGTCATGCGCCAACGAAAAGGTTCACGCCAACCCTCGACCCTCCCACCAGACTTTACTCGGGTCCTCGCGTACACGACTGCACCACCCGCGGATGCCATCGAAGATGGTGTTCCTCGTGACGGTCAGCGACGGTATACGAATACGGGCGTTAGATTCTAAGCTGGCCGGTCGGACGAATTCGCGAGAGGGCGGCTTGTGCGAAAGCAGGACGAAGTAAAAATTTACAACACACGCACGACTGCTCGACACCTCGCTCAACCCGAAGATACGCCGCTTCGCGTTGGGATATGCAGATGTATCAATCGCTCATCCGCAGGCACAAAAAGAGAAACGTAATAACGCACGGTCCGCAGAACGCCGCCACGGCCGCGCACTCTCCCCGGCACGTGGCCGAACCGCCCCTGTAGTTTAAAGAGCCATCCAACTCGCGCGCATGTGCGCAACACGGCGATACGACTCGTTTTATTTCTTAACGCGCTCATTAGAACGGCCTCGAGCCATGATACTACGGCTCGCGGCGTTCCCGAGCGCCCGCGCGTCGCCGGACAATAAATCTCGACCCTCCGCCCCGATGATAGATTCCATTATGTCCGGAAAGTAAGTTCAGCGGCACGCGTGTGTCGACAACGAGCGGTACACGCTCGGGCGCGCTCTTGAAAAATAGCAAGGCCGCCGGCTCGTCTATAACGAGGACGCGGATTCGAGACCTCGCGGTACCGAGAGGAAGCGAGAAGAGTATCGAGCTCGATACATCAATCCTTACAATCCACCTTATAATCGCAACGAGTTTCCAATTTTTTACCAACCTACTTTTAAAAGAGTGCTTCTTTTTTGGCAACTTTTACCCGTGGAAAAGTCGTCGAAAAATCCACTCGGGCTGCAAGAGTCGAAGACATAATCGAAAGCAAGGAGAGCGATATTGCGAGAATGCGCAGACGACGAAGGAAGCACTCGAGGTGCACACTATCGAGTAAAATTAGCTGCGACAACTGGTAAACAAAAACCCACGAAGGAGGAGGCGAGCTGACGCGAGGTGAAAAGAACGACATTTTGATCGAGGAACGGACTCGCCGTTGATTCGATTAGCGGGTCCGCGCGCGCGCGCGCGCTGAAAGACAGCCGGCCTGCGGTTAATGTATCTATCAATAAATTTTGCTCGTACACATATCGACATTCCGCATTTAAGCGCTATAAGCGCCGCGGCGCGAGTTTTGAGCGTTCGGTCGGGCGAGCGAGCGAGCGAGCGAGCGAGAGTTGTCAAGCCTTCTCGTTATATCGACAAAACGTGTCTGCTCATTACGTTGATAGACAACGCCGACAGAAACGAATGCGACGGCGAACGCATATTCCGTGTGATCTGTCAGCTCAGACCCGGGACGTAACACGAGAGGGCCGAATATATATACATAAATAAAATCGACCAACGTTTTCCACCGCGAAGGGAGAGATCCGCGTCCGGGAGACAGAATATCGCGTTACCGCGGCGATTGCAGGTGAAAACGACTCGTTTCCCTTCCTCCTCCTACCATTCCCCTACTTCCCCCACTCATCCTGCCTATCTATCTGTCTATATATCCCTCTTTGTCTGTCTCACACTTTCCGTCTCTCGCTCTTCCGATTTATTCATAAAGGGGGTGGAGACCCGTCGAGATACGCCGGCAAAAACAGCCGGGGAATCGTGAAATGGAGAAGAGGACAGAACGCGACGTTGGTGGAGAAGTGGGAGGCGGGGAGGGGGAGGCGGGGGAGGAGAAGGAACGGCGTTGACAACAAGTTGGGTTCGGCGGTGTACGCGCGCCGCGTTTGTATTAAAAGCTTGCAAATTCGTCGCAGCCTGGGAGAGAAGCTGTCCGGAATGCAAAAGAGAACGATGACGAGAGAAACGCCGAAGGGAGGAGGAGACGAGGAGGACGAGGAAGCGAGGAGGGGCTGGTTAAGGGATGGAAAAACGATGGAAATGCGGATATTCAGCCGGCGGCGGAGCAGCTTTTCGGGCTGATATTAACGCGACGGCCCGGAACTGCGCGAACGAGTATTTTTAATTATTTCTTACCGAGAGCGAGCGAGAGCGCGTGCGTATGCGTGTATGTGCGTACGAAGACGAACGTCGGTCGTCGGCGACGCGCGGATGATGAATATAAAGTGATGCCGCGGTTTTTTCAAATTGAATCCCGCCGAACAAAGTGCCGCGCGCACTTCCGACGACTGAATTTTAATTTTGATTACTCGCAGCATTACCGCGTGCCAATTTCATTCTCGTTCTCTTGTTCTCGTGCGAGCGGCCGTGCGACGCGATATACCTGGTTACGTGTAATATTAATTATACGCTTATGGAATTTTCATAATGGAATTTCTATGGAATTCGCGGCACCCGGCCGCCGAGCTTTAATCGCAATTTGCCGCTTTTCAATCGTGCTGTCGCGCTCGCGCGACGGTGGTGATAGGGGTGGGGGTGGTATGGTTGTCGCGGTGCAAGTTTTCGACGTTGACGCCGATGTAAATGGAATAAATTAACTCTACATACAAATGACCTCCATCCGAAATAACACACACATACATATATATATATATATAATGTATTAAAAAATATATATATGCTTTATATCATAAGTAAGTACTTGCAGCGGCTAATTTTTCACATATTTGTACGCGGCGTACCTACCACCGTCGGGGCGAATTTTTTTCGCCATATCCCTTTTTAAGCAGCTTGTCTCGCTGTGTGCACGACAGAACAAATGTGCACACGGTAAACATCTCGCGAGCTTCTCGGAAGCCTAAACACGTAATGCAGCTACCGACTTGCAAAACTTACGCGTATGTTCACGTTATCGTGTATATCCCTGAAATCTACATTTCTATTTAGCGCCACGGACGACCTCAGAGAAAAAAGGAATGAGAGAGAGAGAGAGAGAGAGAGAGAGAGAGAGAGAGAGAGGGAGAGAGAGAGGGAGAGAGAGAAAAGAGAGGAAAAGCCGGCTGATATTTTCATTTGAAAGAGGAAAGGGAGACAATCACTTCTCCCCGCTACGTTGTATCATTCGCCGTAAGGGGAGGGTCTTTTAAACATGAACCAGATGCGCACGCCGTTCTTATTTCGAGTGCAATGACCGACTTGACAAACTACTCGAGAAATACTAGAGAGAACGCGGTGGCAACATGCGAGGAACATGGCTGCCGATAATGGAGTTTACCGGGAACACTTACGCACGTAGGTAGGCCACGTGTGCGAACGCGTAGCGAATTGTCGGTGCGGAGAACCGCCGCCGCTGCCGCCGTCGCCGCCGCGTCAAGTACCGCCCTCCGGAAGTATACTCCTGTTGCATCCTCATTTGCCCACTTTTCCGTTAATGTGTCTTTTTCCCTCGTTCTCTCTCTCAGGATAAGATGATCGCAACCAAGATATCATCCACCTGACCCACCCTGATCAAAAATTCTCGGACGATCGCAGCCACGGATTTTCAAGTAATTCTCGTACTTGAAGCATGTGCTTTGTAATCCCCTGCCTCCGCCGTCGCCTGTACTTGCCCCCCCCTCTCCGTCCGGATAAGCTCGCGACTCTTGCATCAGTAATTGCAGGATGTTCGGTAATTTACCAGTTAAAGCTTCGGGCGTTTCTTCAGTTAACCGAGGGTCCGATCATTATTATCCGAGCAATAGAGGAATCCCCCGATCGATCGGCCGATGCCTGCGGCGCGCTGCTCATAATTCCCGATGTAGTCGTGTACCGAAAGGAGAGGTTTTACGAATCTTACAGGAAAGGGACCGCGACGTCTGTCCTTTCAGGAGGCAACGATGTCTCCACATCGCGACACTGACTGCGCTTGGCAGAAAATGGCAACAGTTGGAAAATTCGCGAATCCGATCGATGTGCGTTCTTGGATGGAGCCAAGATTAAGAGAGTGCACACATACACCAACCAAAAACTTATGAACTCACATCAGTTGCGAGAATAAGCAGCTTTCTTCGCCGAAACGCGACCATTGCGACTTCATTATCGGAAGATCTTATAATTCCAGGGGAATTACCAGTCGCGACTGACAGATCGGCCCGCTGCGTTTTTCAAGGTTCGCCGTCGACGAGGCGTCGCGCGGAGCCTCTTCGGTCGCTGTTAGCTTGTTTCTCGGCAGAAACGCGCGCGGTATCGCGTTCCACGACCAAATCAGAACGACTTAAAGTCAGGCTTAAAACGGTCCACGTTGCCTGGCAGGTCTCGGGGGACACGCGACACTCTGGGTGGCCGGTGCCTCATCCGCGCCGGATAATGGATTCCGGGGCTACACCTTGGCATCAGTTATTTTAATCCGACGATTAAAAATGTCAGACACATGTTCACGAAAGGCGCGATTTCGCGCTGCAGACTGTGCGAGAGTTCGGAGGATTAGCTCCCTCCCTCCTGCTCTTTCGTGGCCCCTCGTGCGACGCGGGGATACGACACGACGCGAGGCGAGGCGAGGTATCCTCGGATCGTATAGCGCGTACAGGACACGCGATGCCCGCTCGATGCGACGCCCGGGCGCGCCGAGAGAATCGAGAGGATTTAGCGGCTCTCGTCTTTTGCATGCGTGCGCTCGATCAATGCTCTCCATCTCGTCCTCTCTCTTTCTCTCTCTCTCTCTCTCTCTCTTTCCCTCCTCCTCTTTCTCGTTCGACGACGCGATAACGATTTTATCAGAGTCTTATTTTCGGACCTCTATTTCAGCGCGCTCAAGCAGATATTTAATTCACGCTCAATAATTCGATACACGATACCCGAGAGCCGCGCGCGAGAGATCTCTCTTATTTCTGCTGCGTGAGCGTTACTTTTAAACGGAATGATGAGTATTTAATTAACAGCGTCGCGCGCGTTCCAGCATCAGGCGCACCGCGACGCGGGAATCCGGGCTGCGGTCTCGTGCGCTGGTCGCTCGCGAATTCGCGATTGTCTTCGAGGTAACCGAACAAACGATCCACCGGGCGAGATCCGGCGGGTCTCAGGGCCGCGTTTTCGCCGAGGAGAGACACGACCGCACCACAGGTGTACCGCTCCGTGACGTACGAGAATCGCATAATTCCGTCGGGGCTAAGGGGCGTTTGCGAGGGCGGAGCCGATGGTGGCCGCAAAGGAAGTGCACAGAACTGGCGCACACAGACACAGACGTGTACATAACGCGAGTCGCCATCAAAGTCGAGGCGATATTACGCGATGCGGCGGGTATCGTCGCCTGCCTCCTCGCCCCGGCGCATTCCTCCCCTCTACCGTCCGAGGTCTCCGACCGATAACTTCGTGTCAAACGATATCGTTGACACGCACAAACCACCTACATCGGTCTGTTTAACGCGGCGCACGGTGGCGGCCGATAGGTGCCGAATGCGGCCCGCTTCCATCGACAAGTGGAAAAACGCGTCGCGCGCGCAGTAGTTTTCACGCACAGGCTCGTCGCGACAGCAAACGCGACTTTCGCGCTCCCGTAAACGCGGACAATGCTGCGGAAAAGGATAAAAGATGTTTGGTATTCGCGACATGGCGGGGAAGTCGTAGCTCGGGAGAAGCACTTTTGTAGTCGCGGTGTTGCTGCGGCGCTAGTAACAATATGCAATGTGCAGAAGTGAAAAGGCGCGGCCGAAAGTGACTACAATTTCCGCGTGATTAATCGTTTCCCGTTTTATCAACGTGTAAGAAGCGGGGACAGAAAAAGTGGTATTCGTGTATCTGCGCGATTAACGCAGAATTATTTTACGCGCGAATCGCGCTGTCTCGCGAGGAGACAATGTCCATTTGGCAAAAGCAGGTAGGAAGAACGGCACGGAAACCCGAACCACGACGAGAAATGATTCGATACCCCGCTGCGTTCGCCGGGTTCGCACGTGTGTTAACGTTTCACGCGTATACATGATTATACTCATCTCACACCTGTCTACCATCTTTGGACCGAGGATGCCGCGAGGATACGCTAATTGGCTTGTCCGCTCGAGCTTTCTTACATCTATATCTTCGCTACTACTGTCAACACGAAATATTTTTATGTTCACGCGCACGCGCATGCGCGCGCGCCTGCGACGAGGGGAGACAAATAGCCGTGATTTCCGTCGCGATTTAATGTACGAATCATTGTCGAGAGCGCGATTGAAATTTTCGTTTTTACCTTTTTTTTTACGCACCAATTCGCGAACGACACGCAAAGCCATTGTGCAAAAGCACGGCGTATCGAACCTTTATCGAGCGATACGTCCGCCGGCAAAAACCGGGCAACTTGTGCCGCTCCCGAGGCCTCAAAAGCCAGGAAGGAGAGACGGCGTTTTTTTTCCTCGCCGTTGCAAACTCCAGGTTACTAATTAACGCGGTCGAACCATAAATCTGAAATTGATCGGCCCTTTTTGCTGGAAGGTGATTTGGGGAGTCAGGCGATTTTGCCTGGCGGACACATCGAGCGATTCGGGCCGTTCTACGATATACCGAGCGCGCACACCTCCTCCTCCTCCTCCTCCTCCTCGGCCATTATAAATAACGAGCAAATTTATTTCTCGCACTGTCCATCGTGGAAATTGATTGATACCGCGATTCGGTGTTAATCAGGCCAGCGAGTTTTAATTATTTCGGTTAACGCTACGATTCCGCGTTATTAATTATCGATATAGGTATTTGTATATATACCAAAATAGCAAATATGTAATTATAGCAGATATGTAAATATAGTAAATATGTGATATATTGTATATATAAAGCAAAAAAAATTCAGTTTGCTTTTTTAATCAAAGTTGACTTTGTCGTAAATCGATGAAGACAAATATTTTATTTACTAAATAATCGCTGCGCTGAGGTCTACGATTTTTTTGCTTATAACTCTGACGTTCCCCCGAGTCGAAATCTCGATTCTACATTAGCCCTGCAAATTCCGTTGAACTTGAAAGACCAGTGAAGATGTCTTGAGATATAACATTGCACAAACTATTGTCTTATTAACTTACTGCGGTTTTTTTCATGTTAAATCGTCCTTAAAAGACTTGGATTTTAGCATTATCCATATATATTTACTATTCTTATTATCTCGATATTCTATTTGTACATAAACATCATTTTTAATTCCAATCGCCAATGTATTTAATTGCAGGTCGAATATGTAACAAATATTAAACAAGTATTAAATAAACCAATGCAAAGAGAAATAGAAGGGAGTAAATGAATAAAAGATTTTCATAAAAATAAAAATAAAGCTCAGTAAAAGAGCTGATCACGAACAAAGTGTAAAGGCAAAGACGACGGTTAGATAGACAGATTGTTCAATAATACTACGCATCAATGAATTTAATTTAATTTAATTTAAATTTGGATGCGATGCAATAATAAAGTTAAACAAAAGTGACAAATACTGACTGATAGATATGAACAAGATGAGACTCACTGCTTGAGAAGTGTTATTAGACGCAGATATAAATAATACTTGCGAAATTCACAGTAGATTCTAAAACCGATATTCACAGTTGCAAATTATCTACAATCTTTAATCAGGAGCTTAATTAGTTATTAAAATACGTATATCCAATTGTTTGATTTGTATTTTTGTGTGAAATAAGTACAGATACAAATCGAGACATGTAATCAGAGATTCATGAAGCTACAATTGCCAGTCTATAATTTATCGAATATTGACGGACTGTAAATGCCGATTTAGATTTCGACTTGGGTATCTTCTTATCCTCGTCAAACATTCATTAAAATTTGAAACCTCTCGCATAATAAATGAATTGACATACCTCGAAATAGATGATGCGCTCACATCTCGGTGTGCTGCTTCCTTTGTCCTGGCTTCTAGCTGCTTCGTCCTGGCTTCGTCGTGACAATGGCATTGGCACTGACACTGACACTGACACTCGCGTTGACACGATTTGATCGGAGAAACGCATACGTGTTAATGAACGCGATAGCGATCAGAGCCCGGTTCAATATTTCAAGCGCCGATCGAAATATTTCAACTGTCCGATGTGAGTGAGAAATAACTCGCCAATACACAAGCGCGGCATGTGTACGTGTTGCTCTCTCGCCGTCTCGAAACACAATCAGAATACGAAAAAGAGTGAGCAACGCACGACGATCAGTTTAATCGTCTCAAGGACACGGTACGTCTTGTTGATGTTGTGATCCCGTGGCCGCCGTTCTCAACGCCGCACAGTGGATCGAAAGATAGGAAAAAGCGGACATTGTGCCGTTGTGGAAACGAAATGCGACAGCAAAAGCGAAATAATTAGTAATATATAATCGTAAAGTATATACATTATTATTATTATTATTATTATTATTAGTAATATTATTATTATATACATTATTATATTATACATTATTATTTTGCGATCTTATTTCATGAAAACAAAAATTTTCCGTAAACTTACACTACACGGAAAAAAAATTTAGTTGAATTAACCAATTGACTGGTCGAATATGAACGACCCAGGAATTATGCTTGAGGTAACCAGAACTTTGTTTAAGTTAACAACATTTCTGATTAACTTGAACAGTTTAAAGTAGTGGTTAACCAGAAATCTTGTTAATTTAAACAGAGTTCTGGTTGCTTCAACCGAAATTTCTGGATCGTTCGTATTCGACCAGTCATTCGGTTGATCCAACACAATATTTTTTTCCGTGTACAAAATACTAAATATAAGCAAAATTAATAGAACATTTCCGAGAAAAATATCTTACACAAGTGATTTTTTACGTAACGAAGTAAAATGTAATGAGGGAAAGATCTGTAAATTCAACAAATATTCACACATGCTTTATAACTAAAAAATTAATGTTTAAACTGAAACTTATTGCTAAATTTTTATTATATTTCAGATGGAATATGTAAAAAGAAAATGTTTTATGCTTCTCTATAAATTATACACAAATTGTGATATAAAAAGAACGTAATTCTGAAGCTAATTACAATTTTTGAGTAACACTCTACAGAAAAACCTTCATCTATCTTGCAAAGTTGCACCTAGTTGCAGCTACAATGTTTATATTTATCACGTGAATTACTTTTGGAATAAGTTAAAAACAGTTAGAACTTAGACAATGTTAGACATTTTTGTTTACACTAACTAGAAGTTGCGGAAACGATTTTTTATTCATTATTTCTTAGGAAGCTTGTAGATAATACAAAAATACGAAACAAGTCTGTATAATCAGAATTTTTTAAACTTAAAAGATGTGCGAATTATCGGAAAAAGATCATATTTTAATCTGTTGACTTTTGTAAAAGATATCAATATAGAAAATTGTACGGTAAAGGATGTTGGGAAATGATATTGTACGAAGCTCAATTTCTAATATAAATTTTATTTGAAATTTGAAAAGATTTCCACAAAACTCAATTAGTTTCGCATTTTATGATTCATTTACTGATAATAAGTGCAAAGAAAAGTCAAAATTGCATTAAATTATTTTTAAGCCAATGTCCGCTTTTTTATATAGTTCGACCCACTGTGCGCCGTGGCTCAACGTTCGACGCTTGAATGAATGGCGTAGATTCTTTTTGCCCATTGTTTTGGTATCGTCGCGTAGTTTTTCATGATCAAATCTAACGTCACGAGCCGGTAAACTCGCGAAGTATGTGCGTCAAAATATTCAGTTACTTTATCAGGCGATTAAAATATTTCATAGGCGCTTGAAATATGCAATTAGACTGCTGTCAGTATCGTATTAGTTAATGAGCGTTCTTCCGTTCAAATCATATCTATGCGATTGTCGATGTCGTAAATTAGTGTCTGGAGTACGACGGAACAGGATATTGCATTTGGGAGCCATGACGAGAGATGCAGGATGCAGGACACCGGGAAATGGCAATGTAATAATCACAAATACACCTCTCGATAGGAGAAATCATTTATTATACATGACATTTCCAATTTTAGAGCGGACGTTTGAAGAACTCACTACGTACGTAAGGAAAATTCAAGCCGAAATTTAGACCGACGCTCGATGTATGCCATCGTTGAACAAATAATTATAGCCCTATGATTATTTGACTATTGATATATTCGTAATTAAATATGATTTCAATTATGGACACGCAATCATTATCTTCGCCAACTTCTCCCTTTCCACTACACCCACAAATTATATAAAAATTTCCAACGCCTGTAAAAATCAAATAAATCACAAAGAGATCATGAAGAGAATTTGCATTGTTCAATTTCCCACATAATATATCGACCACATTTATATATTATATAATAAAATATATTACTCTTTTCGAGCATGTGTGCATCACATTTGCTGAAAATTGTACGAAACTTTTCGATTAACCTAACGTGTTTGAAAAAAACTACCTTGTCCTCTCACAGTCCAACGCGCAGTGTGCGTGATCGTAGACCTACGGGCGATAACTCGCGGCAATAATCGCGCGATAATTTTTATCGCGCTTGCACCTTGCGCGGGGCCGCGACAAAATGATGCCGGCCGCGGAACATAATTTTTCTGTCCGTTAAGCATCCCGGTTGAGAAATGATTCGCGTCGGATCCGCGTCTCGCGCGGGCCCCGCGCCGCTCACCAGGTGTGAGCGTGCGTGCATGCGTACGTGCGTGAACGCGCGCGCCCGCGCACGATGGTCGGCGACCGGCCATAATTTATAATTCGCCAGGCCGGTATGAGTTATGGCGAGTAGCTTGTGTACTTACCAATCTACTCCTCGTCATAATGCACCCGCGCTCACACCTCTATCCCTCTCTATGCACACCTCCTATCTACGCACACGCACACACACCGGTAATACGGCACGAGCGCTCATGCGTGGCATTATATCATGCGAACGCGGTGTGTGCCACGTGTGTGAACGGTACGGAGCGCGACACAGAGATGCAACTTGCACCGACGCACACGTGGCTGCCACCGAAGCCTCCAAATCGCCATTCTGAACAGGACACGCGCGGAAATGAAAGCGCACGCTTGGATCTCGCGTCTAGCAACAAGTTGAGCAACGTAGTCGGTAGCGCGTTAACTTCTACTTCAATTATGCTTACTCACGGGGGAAACGAAATTTCCCCGATTTCTGAGGGTGCGGATGGAAGGGGCCCTTCGCATTTAACACAATTAATAAATAATTTTGTTATGCCGATTTCTATGGATTGCGCGATGGAGAACTCGAGAAGCGAATTATTAATGATATGCTGAATACTAGTAAATGGGATTCCAGATGTCTTTCATGCCACTTTCTTGACTCTTTCTATCGGTCGAGCAACTTATCTCTTTGGATGCAATTAATTATACAAAGCTTAATGAGAAACGAATTAATTATACGAAGCTATACGAATGAGGAACGACGGTATCGTAGCTGCTGGTCATCGGTGACAGTCAGAGTGTCCAACGTGTTATTAATTTTAACGAGCAACATTCGAGCGTGTCTCGATCGCGACGGCTCGTTGCCTAATCGAATTTTGATTCCAGCTGTTAGGCCAGGGATTATCCCGCGTTCGCCAGCTTACCGTACGAGAGACACTCGGCAGGGACACTTCGATCGCTATCTACGGACCCGGCATTCCCGAAACCGTGCGACGACGTGGTGGAATAAAGGAATCTCTCGGCGCGGAGAGGATCGCGCGAAACTGACCGCGGGATATTTACTACGCGACGATCCAGAAATCGCCGCGGGAGTATAATGGCACTGTCGACGGCGATCTGGGAGAGAATATCGGTGCGGCTCTTATCCGCGGCGGATCGCGGGTTAAATTTTTACGCTAAACACGTGTTAAAACATTCGACCGTGCTGCACGTGTACGTGACTCGAGACGGCGCGGCAGGGGAATGAAAAGGAAAGAGATCGAAAGGAGCTCTGAGCATAGACGAAGAACGATGGGGGAACCTAGAGGTGTAGACGGGAAAGGAGAGGAAGGAAGAGAAAGAGTAACAGCGGCAGGTTGCTGGACGAGGAAAGAGACGATGGAAAAAATGAAAGAGGCAAACGATACCGGCGAATACTGGCCGGTAATATACCACTCTCACGCTAGAGCTATCCGCACAGGCAAGTCGCCGGGGGAACAAGTGGGACAGAGTGCAAGGCAGAGACAGAAGCACGAGGAAAGAGGGCAGGAAGGAAAACTGCATAGCGGCACGGTACCAGATAGAAACATGAAAGCTCGACTACCATCGCGTAAGTACGTGGTTCCTGAGAAAAGACCCGGTACCGCCGCGCTATCGGTGGGTCCCGGTCGCGCGATATAAATATCTCGACTGACGGAAAGAGGAAAGGGGAAAAAGAAGGAGAGAGAGAGAGGAAGAATCGGAGAGAAGGAGCCGGTCTCTCGCTTTACCGGCACCGAGCAGACCGAGTCGCCGACCGACCGACCGACCGACCGTTCGTCCCAGTCGCGCGCTTACTCGCGCGCTCGACCGAGACTCACAATGCTATCTCAGCGGCGGGATCAAATTGTCGAAGAAGGAACGAGCATATTTTGCGTGACCCCGCGGCAAAAGCCGCCTCAGCTGAGAAAAAGAGAGAGAGAGAGAGAGAGAGAGAGAGAGAGAGAAGAGAGAGAGCGAGCGGCGCGCGAGCTGCCGCTGCGGGTCAATTCTTCGGGAATACCTCGATATATTGTCTGTCCCGCTGCGCGCTCGCGGTCGGCATATATCCACACGAACGACTCTTCGCGCTCCTTTCGCCCCCCTCTTCGTCCTCGCCCCGCGAACTTGATTCCTCGTCTTACCCGCGAGGACGATCTCTCGCCATGGGATCGCACTGGTATAAATCTCCCGTCGCCGAGATCTCTCTTACCTGTCCGATGTCTCCGACCGTTCGCGGTCGCGTTGCTCTTACTACCATTTTCTTTTTTTCTTTTTTATCGTGCGGAAACCATAATGGGTACATATATTATATATATATGTATGAAGATGGATATGAATTTTTATAAAGTATAGGAGCGAAAAGAGAGTCGCACACGTCGGCACTTCGGCAACGCCACCTCTGTGTCTGAAATCTCTCTCTCTCTCTCTCTCTCTCTCTCTCTCTCTCTCTCTCTCTCTCTCTCCTCTCTCATTCCTTTTTTCTCTGAGGTCGTCCGTGGCGCTAAATAGAAATGTAGATTTCAGGGATATACACGATAACGTGAACATACGCGTAAGTTTTGCAAGTCGGTAGCTGCATTACGTGTTTAGGCTTCCGAGAAGCTCGCGAGATGTTTACCGTGTGCACATTTGTTCTGTCGTGCACACAGCGAGACAAGCTGCTTAAAAAGGGATATGGCGAAAAAAATTCGCCCCGACGGTGGTAGGTACGCCGCGTACAAATATGTGAAAAATTAGCCGCTGCAAGTACATACTTATGATATAAATATATATATTTTTTAATACATTATATATATATATATATGTATGTGTGTGTTATTTCGGATGGAGGTCATTTGTATGTAGAGTTAATTTATTCCATTTACATCGGCGTCAACGTCGAAAACTTGCACCGCGACAACGATACCACCCCCACCCCTATCACCACCGTCGCGCGAGCGCGACAGCACGATTGAAAAGCGGCAAATTGCGATTAAAGCTCGGCGGCCGGGTGCCGCGAATTCCATAGAAATTCCATTATGAAAATTCCATAAGCGTATAATTAATATTACACGTAACCAGGTATATCGCGTCGCACGGCCGCTCGCACGAGAACAAGAGAACGAGAATGAAATTGGCACGCGGTAATGCTGCGAGTAATCAAAATTAAAATTCAGTCGTCGGAAGTGCGCGCGGCACTTTGTTCGGCGGGATTCAATTTGAAAAAACCGCGGCATCACTTTATATTCATCATCCGCGCGTCGCCGACGACCGACGTTCGTCTTCGTACGCACATACACGCATACGCACGCGCTCTCGCTCGCTCTCGGTAAGAAATAATTAAAAATACTCGTTCGCGCAGTTCCGGGCCGTCGCGTTAATATCAGCCCGAAAAGCTGCTCCGCCGCCGGCTGAATATCCGCATTTCCATCGTTTTTCCATCCCTTAACCAGCCCCTCCTCGCTTCCTCGTCCTCCTCGTCTCCTCCTCCCTTCGGCGTTTCTCTCGTCATCGTTCTCTTTTGCATTCCGGACAGCTTCTCTCCCAGGCTGCGACGAATTTGCAAGCTTTTAATACAAACGCGGCGCGCGTACACCGCCGAACCCAACTTGTTGTCAACGCCGTTCCTTCTCCTCCCCCGCCTCCCCCTCCCCGCCTCCCACTTCTCCACCAACGTCGCGTTCTGTCCTCTTCTCCATTTCACGATTCCCCGGCTGTTTTTGCCGGCGTATCTCGACGGTTCTCCACCCCCTTTATGAATAAATCGGAAGAGCGAGAGACGGAAAGTGTGAGACAGACAAAGAGGGATATATAGACAGATAGATAGGCAGGATGAGTGGGGGAAGTAGGGGAATGGTAGGAGGAGGAAGGGAAACGAGTCGTTTTCACCTGCAATCGCCGCGGTAACGCGATATTCTGTCTCCCGGACGCGGATCTCTCCCTTCGCGGTGGAAAACGTTGGTCGATTTTATTTATGTATATATATTCGGCCCTCTCGTGTTACGTCCCGGGTCTGAGCTGACAGATCACACGGAATATGCGTTCGCCGTCGCATTCGTTTCTGTCGGCGTTGTCTATCAACGTAATGAGCAGACACGTTTTGTCGATATAACGAGAAGGCTTGACAACTCTCGCTCGCTCGCTCGCTCGCTCGCCCGACCGAACGCTCAAAACTCGCGCCGCGGCGCTTATAGCGCTTAAATGCGGAATGTCGATATGTGTACGAGCAAAATTTATTGATAGATACATTAACCGCAGGCCGGCTGTCTTTCAGCGCGCGCGCGCGCGCGGACCCGCTAATCGAATCAACGGCGAGTCCGTTCCTCGATCAAAATGTCGTTCTTTTCACCTCGCGTCAGCTCGCCTCCTCCTTCGTGGGTTTTTGTTTACCAGTTGTCGCAGCTAATTTTACTCGATAGTGTGCACCTCGAGTGCTTCCTTCGTCGTCTGCGCATTCTCGCAATATCGCTCTCCTTGCTTTCGATTATGTCTTCGACTCTTGCAGCCCGAGTGGATTTTTCGACGACTTTTCCACGGGTAAAAGTTGCCAAAAAAGAAGCACTCTTTTAAAAGTAGGTTGGTAAAAAATTGGAAACTCGTTGCGATTATAAGGTGGATTGTAAGGATTGATGTATCGAGCTCGATACTCTTCTCGCTTCCTCTCGGTACCGCGAGGTCTCGAATCCGCGTCCTCGTTATAGACGAGCCGGCGGCCTTGCTATTTTTCAAGAGCGCGCCCGAGCGTGTACCGCTCGTTGTCGACACACGCGTGCCGCTGAACTTACTTTCCGGACATAATGGAATCTATCATCGGGGCGGAGGGTCGAGATTTATTGTCCGGCGACGCGCGGGCGCTCGGGAACGCCGCGAGCCGTAGTATCATGGCTCGAGGCCGTTCTAATGAGCGCGTTAAGAAATAAAACGAGTCGTATCGCCGTGTTGCGCACATGCGCGCGAGTTGGATGGCTCTTTAAACTACAGGGGCGGTTCGGCCACGTGCCGGGGAGAGTGCGCGGCCGTGGCGGCGTTCTGCGGACCGTGCGTTATTACGTTTCTCTTTTTGTGCCTGCGGATGAGCGATTGATACATCTGCATATCCCAACGCGAAGCGGCGTATCTTCGGGTTGAGCGAGGTGTCGAGCAGTCGTGCGTGTGTTGTAAATTTTTACTTCGTCCTGCTTTCGCACAAGCCGCCCTCTCGCGAATTCGTCCGACCGGCCAGCTTAGAATCTAACGCCCGTATTCGTATACCGTCGCTGACCGTCACGAGGAACACCATCTTCGATGGCATCCGCGGGTGGTGCAGTCGTGTACGCGAGGACCCGAGTAAAGTCTGGTGGGAGGGTCGAGGGTTGGCGTGAACCTTTTCGTTGGCGCATGACATCCTTGCTCCGACTACTCGCGAGCACCCTAAACAAAGGGATATTGAGAGATCCCGGAGCGTGGTGGAGCCGGCAAGAAGAGTAGGGCGAGGGTGAGAGGGAACGTCGGACGGGGTGGAGCGGGAAGGATAGGCGGACTGCCACCTTAAGGATCAGAGTGACTCCGCCACAATAGTGCGTCGCCGGAATCCAAGGGGGTTTATTAAAGCCGTGCTTGGCGATACAACTCACGTTCTCTCTGCTCTTCCGCGAAACACCCTCGTCCTAGTCCACCTTCTTCTCTAGCATACTCTCCACCTCCTCCCCTCGCCCTCGCTCCGTCCGCTCGTTCCTATTTATACGCTTTTATCCATCGGAGTCCGAGTCGGGATCCGAGATCGGATCGCTCGCGTCTTACGCCAAGTTTCGGAGTCTCGGCTAAATGACTCTGTCCTCCCCCGCTGGTCGCTGATTGTTTCCACGGGAATATGCACGAGCTGCCGATTAATCCTTCACGCAAGGACCAAAGTCCTCTGCGATGAGAGATTCGTGTATCTCCGAGCAGCTTCGGAAAGAGGCCGGGTATATGTAGGTCGCAGCGGAAAGATCAATCATTTTTTGGCTAATTTGGATTCGCGTTAGTCGCGAAAGAATTTAATATAACCGTTCGGGCACGGTACGAGGGGATGTCGCAGGGGAGGAGCGCAGGAGGGGGAAGTATTATCGCCTCGGAGCGTCGTCGTAAGAATAATCCGCGGTACGACGAACTTTAGCGGTCGGCGGGATTTCCGGTATATCGCTCCGCAACATTTGCATGAGCATAATCCGAAGACGAGGATACGCCTATACGGGGCGGCGCTCGCTATATTCATACGAGGTATAAATCAGGACGTCGCGCCTCGGGGGTTTTATCGACAGGGACATTACGCGAGCATAGCGATGTACGCGTGTAAGAAGGCGACGGTGGGTAATCGGGACCCTGGAAACACGTGTCCCACATCCCCCGGCCCCCTTTTCCGTCGGCGGCAGCAGCTCTTCCTCCCCTCTCCCCCTCCCCCCTCCGGAAAAGCGTAACTCGCTCGGAGGAGAGAGAGTGAGAGAGAGAGAGAGAGAGAGAGAGAGAGAGAGAGAGAGAGAGAGAGAGAGAGAGAGAGAGGACTCTTCGTCTGCGAGAGAGCGGACTCCTTTTCCGTCGCCATACGAACCGCCCTCGTTGACACGAAACGCGCATTAGGCGCGGCTGCATCCTTACGCCCTCCAGCTCGTTCCGGGCCCCTGCCGCTATCCTCCCCCGCTTCCTTGCCACCCCGAGCGAGCGTGCAAACCGGCCGTACTTTCGACGTTTCCCACCGTCGTCGGAGATATGCGTTATTACGAAGACTGATACGCGTGACCGATTCTACATACGTTCGACATTCGCCGTTGCGTCGCTCCGTCTTGGAACAGATTCGCGAGGTCTTCCGGTCGGCGTCGGCTCAACCTCCCCGACGAGCCTCGACGAAGAATCGCCCGGCGTTTTCGTGTCCCCGAGCTTTCACGGGGTTTGGCTTGTGCGTGCCGTTTAGAAATCGATTGAATCAATTCGTTTGGTTATAGTTGATATTCCCGTGGAATATTCTCGCGGAGATACAGCGTGTCTCTTTCATGAACCCCTCTCCGTCGTAACGACCGCTTGGTTTTCAGTTACCTCGATGAATCGTGGTCGAGGAAGAACTGCGCACGGCAAGCGGGTTCGAGCGGAGTCGCCTGGCTATCGCCGGGGCGCAATTTATGTTAACTTGTCGTAGCCTATTGTGCGTCGCTTCTCGCGCGGCTTTTCCTCCGCCCGCACAGTAATTTTTTCTCCCTCTTCGCACAGCAGCGCGCCGCGAGAGCTGCTAGCCAGCGCGGAATTAGCCGGGTACGCGTGTACCGACGCCGCCGAGCAAAGCGATAATAAAAGGTCGCGGGGTAAAGCCCCATTTTTACCGGGCGCCGTTACGATTTTTATTCCAACCGTCTGCCCGCGCCTTCCCTTCCCTTCCCTTCCCTTCCTTTCCTTCCGCCTTTCGTCGCTTTCTCTCGTCGCTTTTCTCTCCTCTCTCTCCCATTCTCTCTCGCTCCCGCTGCATCTATCCGTCTATCGTCGTCTTCCTTCGCCCGACAATCGCCGGAACTTGCATTAGCGTCTCGTGGCTCGAGCCAGAAGGGCGGTTCGCCGATGGTGCTATACTTCCTGGACAAAGTAACCGCGCTATTGTCGCAACAAACCACCCATCCGCCCGCCCAGCCAGCTCGACCTTCCCTTGCAGCCAGCCAGCCAAGCCCATACCCTCGCAAAGCGCGCGTGTCCATTGTGCTGGGTGTCGTGTTAACTTATTTGCGCCATATAGCCGCCGCCAACTGTGTATAAAAGCGACCTCCGACGATCTTCTCTCCGTTATGGGGAAGCGCGCGCGTTAATCCGCGCGTCGTCCATTCGCGACGCGCCGTTGATTGCATCGCGCTGCGAAACTTATCGAGTCTATATGCCGCCGTCGTGGGTTACGATCAATTAATCGCGTAAACGCCGCACACACACACACACACACACACACACACTGCGATTTCGCGGCGTGATGAAGACTTCGCGTGCGCAGGCCGGTTCGTTAGTCGCTTCGTCGTGTGTTACACACGGGGGAGGAGGAGGAAAGGTTAATTACAGTGACTCTGAAATTATAATCATTTCCCGCGTCAAGCATGTCCCCCTTCTTATCGTCGTCCCAAACGAAAAGTAGTAGCAGCGAATGAGACGATTATTGCTATCGTTACAGTAACGTTTCTGCCGGCTATAATTATTTCGCTATACGCGATATTACGTATATAGCCACCAATACTGGACACTTTTTTCTCCTTGGTGTACACGCGGGCGGTAAAAGTTCCCGACAAGCGCGAAGAATCGCCGTCACCGTTCCTTTCTCCGCAGAACGGAGGCATAATTTCGATGAGTGATAACGCGCCAATTTGTAATTATTATGGCTATTGGAGTAACTATATGGCTCCCATTATGCGCATACATGTATTCTAACGAGATCGCGCTCGATGCGATCGAACTCGAGGAGGAGTCCCGATCGAAATTGCATCGACTAACCGCGCTCGATCCCGAGCAGATACACTTGCACCTGGCTGCGTCACAGTCGTTGCCGAAGCCGGTCTGCCTTGAGCCGCGCAGGGAGGGAGGGAGGGAGGGAGCGGCGTATTTATTGCTTAATTCGCGCTTCTTTGTTCCATAAAAGTGAGAAACAGCTTTAATAACAGGTTACGATGGGAGTATAATGAGGGGTTACGGTAACAGCGGAGATACCACCGTCGTACCCAGCTCGCGAAAGAAAGCGGCGCGTCATAATCGCGTTCGGTTCTATTAAGCCGACGCACTCGAGATTGTTGATTATGCAAAATGTTAGCCATTATCGTTAAAATTTCCCAAAGTTGGCGATGTCGTCTTTGGAATCTTCTATACGACAGTGTTACGACTGACGTGCAAACGTGATAATCGCGTCTCCTTCTTGGAAGCAAAAATTAGAACTGCTATTATTGTTATTACAATTACCGGGCAATTTTCTCTCTCTCTCTCTCTCTCTCTTCTCCCCTCTTTTGTCTCGATATTCCATATTTCGTGGACTAATGGCAGAGCAAGCTAAGGTACGCGATTTCCGGTCGTAATTTCTGTGGATACTTTGTTGGAGTAAAACGACAGTGGATAACGACGACGACGACGACGGTGCGTCTCGTCTCCAGACGGGAAGCGCTTCTCATCGGCAAGAGGTGAAGGAGAAGAGAGAGAGAGAGACACTGTGGAGGAGCAAGGAGGAGGACGTTGGCGAAGAAAGTGGAGGTGGAAGCGACGGATTATGAGGACGAGACGAAAGCGGCAGTGAAGCGATTGTTCGAGGCGTGGAAGCGTGCCTTAGATGCGACAATTGAGGTTCCAGACCGTGAACCTGCAATCAATGCTCCACCGTCGTGCCATGGGGTGAGAGAGAGGGAGGGAGTGTGCGCGCGCGCGCAAGATAGAGAAATATATATATATATGTAGAGAGAGAGAGAGAGAGAGAGAGAGAGAGAGGGGGGGGGGATCGAGGAGGAAAGATCGAGAAACGCGAGATAGAGATATTCGGAGGGTGCGCGAGAAGACTGCTGTGGAAAGGGCCGGCTTTGTCTGCCTGTGAAAGCTCCGGGAGGGCGCGCGAGGGAGAGACGGTACCCTCGAAGAATATGCCTCAAAGGAAGGCGGGATAGCACATATCCAGCTTAAATCGCGCGTTTCTTATTTCGGCGATGAAACGCGAAAGCAGGCGCGCCTATATCCGCGCTCGGGTGTTCGCTCGAACACGAGCGACACGGTATTTTCGAGAAAAAGCAAGAGAAAATAATCATGACGAGACACGGCGGGACTATCGCGAGGAAATTTGCCGCGGCAGGCTCTCGATCGATCTCTGTTAATTGGGTCAGTCATTACTCTTCGGAATCCGATATATTTTCGCGGCAAAGCCCGCCTCGCACATTTTATATCGTCGACTCATGACGGCTATTCGAAATCGGAGTTAACGCGGAGATTTCTCACTTTTCGGTCTTAACGGACGCGTTAGTCATCGAGTACTCGCGAGCGAGCGGATACGATAAATTTACACGTGTCACGCGGAGATGGTGAGTGTCGAACAGGTACAACTGCGAGAGACGATCATGCGGTGGGATTACCTGTGCAATGCGAGCCATTAGCTGCCGTGTATGCAGTGTACTCGAGCGGACTTGTACTCGGGGTAGCATCTGCCGGCAGAAAATACACGCATGTGTGTGTGTGTGTGTGTGTGTGTGTGTGTGTGTGTGTGTCTGTGTGGGTGTGGTATGTATGTGCGCGCGTCCGCATGTTCTCTCGTTGCGCATCCGCGCAACGAGAGAAACACAACGAGAAAGAGAGAGAGAGAGAGAGAGAGAGAGAGATCGCGGGAGAGGAAGAGAGAAAGAGAGAGATTCTTTCGGTTTCCACAAATTCGCTGTTTTGCTATAATTCGGTCACTTACGAGTTATTAACTGGAAACACGAGGCTTCGATGTCGTATTTCGTTGGACTCGTGTATCGCAATTAGCAGCCGCTGGTCGGAGCCGTCATTTTGATCTTATCGCGTGTTGCTTCGGACTGAGCATCGCCGTCGCGATCAGTCGGCCGACTAAATACTAAATTAGGAATTAATAAGAAGCGCAAATTCTAGATATATAGGAAAAAACGCACGACGCGGAACGGGGTCTTTACCTTTTCCCTTTGACGTCTCGCCGATCGGCGAACGAGGGCCCGCGAATAACACAGTGCAAAAGACGCCGAAACATTCTGTACGTTTGCGCGCACATACGCGGCGTACTAAGTGTAAATGAAGCGGCTTGTAGGCTAATGGAAGTAGCGCTACCGATGTTGGCTGAGCAATTAAGCCGGCTCGCGGTCGAACAGAGTATAAATAACGGATATACAGGTCGCGCGGGAGGGATACGGCGACTGAGGAAACGACTCACCGTCGCTCGCGGTGGCCTCTTACAAAATTCATTAATAGTCGCGAAGTAGCCGTTAATGACTAAACTAAACTACCGGTAGCGGCGCTCCGTGTACTCGCGGTCGCAAATCGGACACGGATCCGAGTTAGCTCGTGTAAATATCTCACGACGACGCTGTGCGCTGTCGCGTTACATTTTTATTAGCTCCGATGTAATTACTCGTGCATACATCGAATGGCAAATAATGGAAACAGCTCGTCGAGAGGGACGAGTGATAAAAATCGCAGGATGTACGATACACAGTACGCCGCGCCGTCGTCAAGCTGTCAGAATGATATGTTAGCTGCGTAATTAACCATTATGATTCAGATACGATACGACTTGCTAGAAAGACCGATGAGGAGTTTTAGCCGAGCAAAAACGTTCAGTCCTTGGGGAAGCTTAGCGTTCACCACTATTAATCTGTTCTACATTTGAAATGTCCCATGTTGATTTGTCATGCTGAGATTGACGATACTTTTAATACTTTGATATTCTTATGTGAAGTCTCGGTCTCATTGGAGCGATATTGATCACAATTGTTTGCATTTTGCAATTTTACAACATTTTCGTGGTAAAAATAAGTTGGAGCAATTCGCTGTTCCGCGTATCCCTTTGCGACTGAAAGATCACGCGTTCATTGTAGGGTTAAGCGTACGACCGCATGTTTCAGCTTCGTAATTACGAATTCGCGCGATGTTCATTCACGTGTCGTTCGAATGAACGAACGAGCAGTTTGCAAACGACATCGTTTCCGGTGCGTGGGACGTAGCTCGATTACCAGATTTCCGGAGTTTCCGCGAGTTTACGATGCCACCACGCGCGGAACGGAACAGAACGGCTCGATATAATCAATGATACGTCGTCCCCTCGCGAACGTACGCTCCCGACAGCCATCCGACGAGACTGACAGAGAGAGAGAGAGAGAGAGAGAGAGAGGGAGAGAGGGAGAGAGTGAGGAAGCACGGATTCTCCAGCATTTCCTCGTTGCATTATCGCGCCGACAATTTCCTGGCTGATCCGCGTCGGTCGCTTTTACGGCGCAGGCGGTTTATTCCTTTATGACTATCCTCGGCCAATTTCGAAGCGACCTCGTGCAACGCGTTTCGCCGCGGGATAACTGCTTTGTCCACCGATTACGTCGTGCTCCGCTCATAAATACGTACGCCCGTTTAATACGCCGAGCCGTTCCATTGCCCGACGCTCTCGCGCTCTCGCGTACAAATTAATTGCCATATTAAACTTATTTACGTTAGTTGACACGGATGGAAGAGGAAGCGAGAATGAGTAAGAGAGACAGAGAGAGAGAGAGAGAGAGAGAGAGAGAAGGCGACAAGCGCATGAGATTAATTATTAAATCTGTATCGACGTAATGATTAAACATTAGACGAAGCCAACTACGTCGAAAAGCGGTACTTGAGACAATCGTAAACGCGATGTGTGAGACACATATGTGACGACGGCGTGTAATCAAATTAACGTTTGTTCTTTCCTTCCCGGCGAATCACTTACTCCTCTGCAAACATTGAGTGCGGTTGATAACGGAGGAAAGAAGCGCTAACGAATATCCCGATTATTATCCATTTGGAGGCAAGCGCGAGTCAATTTCCGATACGGAGACGCGCGGTCGATTCGTCGTCGTCGTCGTTGTCGTCGGTTGCTCGGGACCGTTATGCCGGCAAAGACGTGTGCGTTAAATCGTGAAAGCGAACGCACAAGAGCGGGGAAAAACGACGCGTGGGCCCGAGGCCGGCATTAATGACGGGACGTGCAGCACTCGTTCGCCTCGTTAATGTCGCCCTGGGGCAGCCGTGGCGAACCGAACGGCGGAGAAAGAGAGAGGGAGAGCGAAAGAAGGCAAGAAAGAAAGAAACAAGCAGAGAGAGAGAGAGAGAGTGAGAGAGAGAGAGAGAGAGAGAGAGAGAGAGAGAGAGAGAGAGAGAGAGAGAGAGAGAGAGCCACCCCAAGTGCATACACCGAGTCCTCCCGACTTGCCATCGACTCCTTCTCGTAATGTGGCCAGGATATTATTTGTTTCCACTTGTTTGTGCGCAGGAGAGCTCCCGACAAACAAACAATCTGCCCTTCCAAGAGAGCGACGCCGCCACCTCCACCAGGAGGCGGCCTCGCCTCCTCTCGTCTCTCGTCTCATTTACCCTTCTTTCTTTCCGTATCCTTCGTCCTTTCCGTGTACGTTACTCTCGAGACTTTCCGTCTCTCTTTCTCGCGTGCGTGCGCGCGCGTTTCTTTCGGGGCGCGAATAGATCGCGGAGAAAAAGGCACGCGAGAGAGAAAGAAAGGGCTATGTAAAAAGGGCAGAACGGTGCACGAGGAGAGGCCCGGGGAGAGATAAAGAGAGAGAAAGAGGGAGGGATCCTCTCTCCCTCTCTCTCTCTCTCTCTCTCTCTCTCTCTCTCTCTCTCTCTCTCTCTCTCTCTCTCTCTTTCTTTTTCTCTCTTTCGCGTCATTCTGGTGTGTACCGCCGATGAGGAGGCATTCGCCGCGTCCGCGCCAGCCAGCGCGCCCTTTTGTGTCAATACTGCGATAATTATTTCTGTAGAGCGACCCGTAATGGCTCATTCAGACGGTGTCGCCGGCTTTTTTCAATGGTAAATCGCGCCATTAAGCGGCCATAATGAACGCGCCAACTCCAGCGCGCCGCTTCCAGAGCGGTGCATTCGCGATGATATTTATCTTCCGGTCCGAAGAAGAGAAGAGGCGGTCAAGCGTCCGTCGTCCACTTGGCTTGCACGGAACGAGCGCGAAAATTGCAAAGGTTTTCCCCGGCGGGATTACATCGAGATCGTCGCCACTCGCGTCGCGCTTCCGAACGAATTTGTTTCTCGCGTGCGAGCGAACGAGCAGGAGACGATTAAAAGCGCCATCAAGTCGCGGGACCATCAGGCCCCGATATCGAGACCGACTAAAGAGAAAAAGAAAGAGGGAGAGAAGAGAGCAATGTGTCGAGAATAAAAAGATACTCGCGATGGAATATATTTCACGGAATCCAGAGACTGATGTGTCCTGCGACAGGACAGGTAAGCGTCGCGTCGCGTCGCCCGCGCGTCGCGACAGCTGGGCGCCGAGAGGTTGCACCTGTTCGATCGGACTCCTTTTTTAATCGTGGAAATTGAAACAGCCCGTATACTGGATATAAAGGAATCGTTCTCGAGCGCGCGCTCGTCATTAAGTCGTATATCCATACATCCGCCGCTAATACGGCAATATCGCGAGGAGAAGAAACAACCTCGTAAATTTGTGCGCCTCGCGGTGTGCCGAAAGAACGCGCGCATTAGTCGATCGAATCACCTGTCGAGAGCGCATCTTGATCTCTGGCGTTTCTTCTTCCATGGGTGATGCGTTTGCTTTAGTGGAATTGGATTTTGCTCGAAACTCGAAGCTTCGGACAATTCGACCGCGAAGATCAACGCTTTTAATAAAACGAATTTTATACCAATTTAGTCGTATGTATTTTTGAATTCTCTCCAAGTCTCCTTCGAATATTCAGACGTTCGGAAAGCTTGAAATTTGCGTTATTCGAATACAATGCCTCGGAGCTTCAAAAATTCGAAGTTTCGGATATAATTTATAGTCCTGGTATTATGCAATGGGTCAGTCCATTGGTAATCGGAAAAACAACTCGATTATGTATACACTCCGCGTTTCGTTGTCGTTGAGCTTTTACCGCGGACTAAATTTTGCAATTCGAATCCCCACGTTTAGAGTTCGTCGATCCGACGATCGATTTTCCTTCGCTCCTCGGCTGCAGCTTATACGACAAATTCACGTAGACCCTGAGATCTGGTTCTTGCCGCACGGTCCCCTTCCTCTCTTGGTGTGCGCGCAGCGTTTCCTCGTATTGGTGTTATTACACGCGTTGGCATTATAATTATACGTGCCATTCCGTTTATGCGGTAAAAGCTCTCATTATTAGCCCATTCGTTTACGATGCGCGCGAGTACCTTGCGAAACGGATAATCGATGTCGTTAAATATTCTGGAAGCAGGCTCCGTGATGTGTGCGCAGCAGCGGGGGAGCGGCGTGAGCATGTATTACTGCGCGGATACACGACTTTTAATATCCTCCTCGTTATAGCCGGGACCCGCTTCGTCCTTCCGTCCGTCCGTCCATCCGCGTATCTCTTTCGCATTTAAGCAATATTATCCGACGCGCTCATCAGCATAATCACCGCGATCATTAGAGCTTGTGTACATACGAGGTGCTTCTCGGTACATCCTGGGTGTCCCACATCGTCGCAATTTCTTTCCATTTGCATATTTCTGTCGTGAATTCGGACTCCGATCTCCCGTAATCGACGAGAACGTCAAATACAACAGGAGTCGAAAGTCCCGCCGCGCCGGCCGCGACCGGTCCGGGCCCGAGACACGCCGATTCGTCGCTTTCCGAAACGTCGTTATGCACGTCGTGGCGAAACAATAGCGACCGCGCATTAAGCGCGTTATTAGCGACGCGCTTTGACCCGAATCGCCTGATCGCGCGCGCGGCCACGGCGAATGGCACGGCGGCGGGGCGGGGTGGGGGTATATTTTACGACTAATAAGAAGCACTCGCCGTAATGACTGTACTTGATAAAGGCGACCTTACGGTATAATCGGACTCGTTAATTATAATGCGCTCTCGGAATACGGGCGATTTACCTCCGGGACGAGAGCGTACCTGCAACGTGCGCGCGCGCTCGCGCGTCCTTATCGATTTCGCGCGCAAATAATGCGCCCCGGGATTTCAGCAATTTACCGTATTCTGCTGTATCTTAACAAACGGCCGATCTCGACAACACAGCTCACCGCGAGCGCAACGGGCGCCCGGTGGATGTCGTAACTTCCGGCGGACATCTTCCGGCTCGCGTGACGAGCTGTATTTTCATTCCGCGCACTCGTTATCACCGTTGATTCGCCGACGCGATAAGGCATTGCTCACAATAAGTAAATGAGAATCGACTGATTCTCTCTTTGTCCCTCTCTCTCTCTCTCTCTCTCTCTCTCTCTGTCGCGGTGGCGGATGATCCACGCCCAACGCCGCTTCGAATCCATGCGTATCCTCCCCTCGTTCGTCCACCACCGTTTCCCCCTCGTCAGTCCCCATTCGGCGACGCGACGCTCCGATAATCGATCTAGACTAGACGCGTTAATTATTTATCAGGTGGCACGCGTGACTGGCGATCGTCCAATTAAATTAAAGCAGGAAGCCGGATCGCGGTTATCGGCACTTCAGCGACCCTCGCTCTACGTTTCGATGCTATCTGATTGACGCGACCTGCCAATGCGGCGGCGCTCGGTGCTTTCGAGTGCATTCGATTCGAGTCCATTAAAACTCGTTAGTGTCTATATACGCACGCCTTAATTGGCCGACGCCGAGCTTTCACGCCGGGCTTTCCGTCCCGGATTGTTCGTTACGTCTAAATGCCACCTTATCTGGAAGGTCGAACCGCGTGGCCAGCGCGAGATGCGAGATTCCGAGTGCTCACCGGGACAATTAGCCCGGCCGCCAGATGCTGCAATTACACGTCATCATGTCGCGCGCGTTCTGTCGATAATAAGAAAATTACATGTCGCCAGAGTGCCGAGAATGGGGATCGCAGAGCACGCGCGTGCCAGCTGGAATAATGTGTCGCCCGTGTAATCTCACAGTTCGTAAAAATACTCGCCGGCTGGGCTTTTTTCCCTCGCCGATGAAATTCACATGCCTCACGGAAGCTTCGGAAATTCCGTATTCCGGCAACACGCGTACACACACACACACACACATATCGGCATTGCTCGGTCGCTGCTACTTGAACACAGTCTTCCGCGATCCTCTGTGAACGTAATTAAAGCCGGCATTTTTGTAATACCGGCATAACGTTCCCCCCGCGGACGATACGGGCCTTTATGGCGACGTAGATCCCTCGGAGCGCCGTTTACACGCGCTACACGATATACACTCGAGAGAGAGAGAGAGAGAGAGAGAGAGAGAGGGAGAGAGAGAGAGAGGGAGAGAGGGAGAGAGTCTCGTCTACACGACGGTATCGTCGACGGTGCTGCGTTACAGCGCATGCCGCGCTGTAGCCGCGGGTTAATCGCAAATTTTTGCGTGTCACATCGAACGTGGCCCGCTAACTATTTTCCAGATAATCTTCCGCGCGAGATCTCCGCTCCGTGTACCTGCGTACACGTGTGCAGTAAGTGTGCATTCGAGCGCGCGAGCCGTCGCGTGCTCTCTCGTCCAGCGGCTTCGCGTTTGTTCGTACAACCACGATGTAACTTTGCGCAGCGCTCAATGCATATCTCTCTCAGCGTCCGCGCTCGCGAAGAAGAGCAAAATTATCGCCGAGGAAGTAATGCGGGTAATGTCGATGGCGAGTGTGTCTAATACAGTACCATTCGTACAGCATTTGTCACTCAAGCATTGTTGTGCTTTGTCGTCGTCTAGGCTCGTAGACTTCTGGGTGAAAAAGTCGCCAGAACCAAAGAAATTTTTTTAGAGTCGAGTCTTCTTTACACGAGTATACTTTCCTCATCGGTATGTGTGCAAAAATGTCCAGGTGATCTAACGAGAAAGGTCCTTCGCAGATTTTTAAATTTTATCTCGACATATCTTGGACACGAAGACTAAATATCTCATAAAGCTTCTTCTTGACCTCTCGCCTCGATAGTGCCTTTGTGCGGAAATAAGCAACTGGACGCTCGCGGGTGACTCGAGAAAAATATCTGGATTGGCCTACCTATATTTGGAAATTGACTAGCGAGTATCCATAAAATGCGCGACTCGCGTCATTCGCATCGCCAGGTTACTCCGCCACGACGACGACGACTCAATTGGTTCTTCTGGCGATGATATCGATCGTCCCCCGCGACGTCGTGCATCGCCTGAGCGTGCGTTGCATTCCTCGCGCGAAGCGATTCCGCGAGGTAATATTCCGCGACTGGAGAAACCTCTCGGCGTACACCGCACCGGGGAGAGACCGGGTAACGCGTTGCCAGGACGCGGGCCGGGGAGGAGAAGGGACGGAGGTCGATCGAGGTCCCGATGGAGCGCGGTACGTTATACACCCCCGCAAACATATGGGGCCCATTGTGTACCCTTAGGGGTTCACACCCCCCGGCGCGGCGCGGCGGTTTTACCCCGCCGCTGTCGAGATACGAGGCAAGATACGCCCGCCTTTATAGACCCTACACCATGTTTCTTCTGTGAAAAGGTGCGCATGAGGTAACCTGGAAACCGTCGAGTCGCATTCAGCGCGCGGCGCGAAGCTGCGGGTGTACGTGTTACGTGTTCGTGTACGTGTTGTCGTCGTCGTCGTCGTCGTCGTCGTCGTCGTCGTCGTCGTCGTCGGCGGCGGCAGCGGCGGAGTCGTGGTGCGCCCGGGAGTTCGACAACGGTGCCTGTATGTTGACGCACCGCGAAAGCCACGACAAAATAGATCCGCGCGGATGAACTCTCCGGCGGCAACGCGGAAACAATGAAACGCCGCCGCGCGTCGCGCGGAGAAGCGATTCTTTTTCCTCGCCGAGTTCTCACGCGTCTCTCTCGCTTCGCTTAATATGCACCCTTTATTCTTCACACGAGACGCGATCCAGGTGCTTTAGGAAAATATTAATAAATATATTAAATGCTAAAATTCGCTCACATGTCGCCAAGTATCGACGTTTCTATCGGCAGCTTCTTACGAAGCGCGGCCCCCTTCTCCCCAATCAGCACGCTGATGTAAACAACGCGAGTTTGCTGAGCGAGAAGGGGGCAGTATTATCGGGTGAAATAAGAAGAGAAAAGAGACACGGGGGGGCGCGAGGGCTATCGTTCATCGCGCAGCTCCCCGGGGAAACGAAGCTACGTTGTAGCCCGCGCGAGAGTTGGGCCACCCCCCACGCTTTAGGGTGCTGGACGACGCGCGGCGAGTGTGAAACGGGATGGGGGCAGAGGGAGGGGCAGACTACCGTTCCACCTTATCACCTACCAAATAATGGAGGCATATTGAATAGATAGCCGAACCTAACCGATATCTATCTGATCCTCGAGTCCCGGGGGGATATTAAGGAATCAGCCCTTCTCCACGCCCTTCGGGTATCGCGCGTCGGCGGACTACACCGTGCGCCGATGTATATATATATATAGACGCCGGCGTTTCCAGCTCGGGGGGAAGCGTATTCGGATAAATCCCGAGTCCTCTCACGTTTCTCTTCGGTTCTCCCGCTCCAGCCACGGCGCACCCCCGGAGATCGCCGAGGGAGAAAACGGTCTCTCTCTCTCTCTCTCTCTCTCTCTCTCTCTCTCTTCCGTGCCGCTTTCTTTCGGCACAAACAAATTTCGTGTCTTTCTCCGTGGAATCAGCCCGCGACGGGAATTTTCTCGCTCGCGCAGGTCCGTCAGAGTCCGGTCTTGTTATATCGGGGAAGAATATCTGATATTTATGTGGCATTAATTGCACAGAAACAGTGAGATGCTCTCTAGTCAGCAGGAGCACTCTTGTAGCGAGCGCTTCTCTGTAATGTGTGAGTGAAGATGGATTTTCTTCCTTCAGCGTATAAACGCCGTCGTTACGGTGAGAGCTGCCCGGTCGAAACTGACGAGAGCCAGATCATTAAGATGTAGACTGAATGTATATCGAAGCGTGGCCAATAACGGCGAAGCGCCTCCCGCACTTCGACGTGTGCGCGTACAAAGTAGACGGACTATTATATGCGCATGCATACGTAAAATCACGTGTACGCGGGCTCTTCTATGTGTGTATGTGTGTGTGTGTGTGTGTATGTGCGCACACATTCTTCCTTTGTATCACACTCGCACGTCGTCCCTCTGCGGCACATACATTTTCCTTCGATCCGGCGTTTCGCGCGAGAGACTACTTCGTACGTACGGCGAGGGAAAGAAAGGAGAGACAGATAGAAAAAGAGAGAGAGAGAGAGAGAGAGAGAGAGAGAGAGAGAGAGAGAGAGAGAGAGAGCGAGAGCGAGAGAAAGGAAGAGGAAAGTCCGTGTGTTCGGTGCGCTTGCTGAGAGTATTGGATTTGTTGGCGGTGTGTTGAACAAATGATTGCGGCAGCCACCGCTGTGGAAAAACTTGGATAGAAGCGGTTCGGCTCGCCCGATTCCGCCTATCAGCGCGTAGCCGGGCGTTCCTCTGCTTTTCCTTCGTTTCCGGAGTCGGCCGAGGGTTGTCGAACGAAGAAAGTTTACGGGCTACAAAGCACTCCCGGAGAAAGTGTCGGGAGAGCACCGTCATTTTCCGAACTCCCCCACTTTCGGGCGAGGCTAAACGCGCCACCGAAGGAACACGCGCTCGTGGCGAAATTTCCGATGACGTTACGATCGCGCGAATCTCGTATGTCGTTCGTGAGGAACCAATTAACCCTTTTGTTACGATTATAATCGGCACCCGCGCTATTGGTATAACTTTCAATATCTTAAAAATTTAAGGTTAGATTTTTGTTTAAAAATCTGTTTAAAATTTGTTTCACACTTAGAAATGCAAAAGTACATACAAAAGAATGTCAAGGCGGCGTTGTTCAGGTGGAAGACGTAAGCTCGAACACCGAAAATTGCCGACACGTAATGTGCACACTTTTGGCGCGGTGTCGCGTTCGGTGGCGGTTAATAACAAAAGGGTTAACAACCGCGCGGGGAATAATTGGCAAGAAATTCAGAAGAAAGAAACATGGAGATACCTCGATTCAAGCACTTGCGTTAAAACAACGTCGAATACGTCGAATACGTGCTCCGTCAAGTCACAAATCTGAAACTTTATATTTTATTTTGTAACAACGAACAACCCTTAATAAAGTCCCGCGAGCAGGATCGAGCTGCACGTATATTCTCTCGTTCTTTTCGAATGCGAGTCTGAATATCCCGCATGAGTCTGCCGAATAAATGCCAACACGACGAGTTATAATCGCATTTATCTCTCGCGCGAACTCGCGTGCGAGTGCTCGAATCTCGCGCGACGCTTTCGCTCCGCAACACGTCGCGCGCGATCCTCCGACGCGCGTCGAAAATATAGAATAATCCTTGAAATGTGACGAGGGAGGGAATCCGGCGATCAGCATGCGGCGCGATGCGCCGTCGAGGAATTTCGCGAGACGAGACGGCAATCGGATCGGCGCGCTCGCACGGTACGCATACCCGATGATGGGGGAGTCGTCCCGCCGTTTATATTAATTTACGGCGTCGCGATGCACGTAGAGTGTGGTCTCGCGCGCTTCGGAGCCGACTCGGCGCATCTCTCGCGCGACTTTTCGCCGCCGTCGTATTATTAAATGCGCGACTCGTGCATTCCATCCAGCGGGGGAGCATCGATCGAATAACGCTCCGAGATTTTCCAAGGCTCCTTGAGCGCGACGGGCCGAAGAGGAATCTCGCGCGCGGTGAAGCACTCTCTTCGTTCGGAAATATCAAGTTCATAATTCGCAAGTGAGTCGCGTCCTCGTTCGTTTGGTAAATTTAGAAATTGACGAAACTCGTGCCTGTACGGACCGAAAAGATTATAGTTTAATCCCACGAAAATTATCATTGCCAACACTGCAGTGTCGCACTCGCACTGTTGTGTGATAAATAATTCCGGATTTTTCATGACGAGAGACGATTATATTCTTATGTCGTTACAATTTTATGAAACAATATATGTACGAAAGAAGAACGGCTCACATATTGTTTGTTGTACAACCATAACGACATACTCGTAAGAATGCAATCGTTTCACTTCACATTATAAAATTTTCGGTACAAAATTACTTCTCCTAAAGCCATAATTATCTCATCATGCAATCATAGTGAAAAAAATATCGAGCATTTTTCTCAGTGTAACGAGGCTAAGATTCAACGATCACTCCCATGACATGTTCTCGCTCACCTGATGGTCTCAATGCGTGTCATCGCGCCACGGTGATGTACTTCGGGAAACCGCCGTCACTCGTCTTCGAGTTCTCCCTCTGTCTCTCGTTCTCTCTCCACCTCGATAGATTCGCACGGCGAGACGGCGACGTGACTCGCGGAGGCCGAAGCGCAAAAATTCGGACCGAGCAAATCGCGCGCGTGTCGGCTACGGCAGACTGTATCCGGGCACTGAAACCTGCGGCGGGTCGCTCGCAGGTTGGTCGAAGGTTGGTCGAAGGTAGAACGAGTTATGCGGCGGAGGCGAGCGAGAGTGGTCCCTTTCCCGAGAGATGCGCGTGAGCCATGTAATCCGTCCCGGGGCCCGCGTTTTCGCTATCTCTCTCTCTCTCTCTCTCTCTCTCTCTCTCTCTCTCTCTCTCTCTCTCTCTCTCTCTCTCTCTCTCTCTCTCTCTCTCTCTCTCTTCCTCTCCCTCTCGCTCTCCCGAGAGAGCAGTTTCTTCTCCTTGGCCCCGAATAAAATAAGCCGGAATTTTAATCGGCATTCCGCGGCGCATTCGCAGCACCGTTGCCGGTTGCTTTTTCGGGATCGCGTGTTATATTCGCCGAACGATCTCGCGGCCGTTGAAATCGCGCGCGTTGGATATAATGTCTCTGGCAGCTTGGAAATAGTCCGGTCAGTTTGCTCTCGAAGATAGATCTTTCCCTTTTTCTGAATTGGAAGCGAAAATGGACGACGTGTTAGCGCGAGCGTGCGCGCG